>NC_090646.1:434178661-434188661 GCF_040937935.1 Hyperolius riggenbachi
AATCAGGAGCAACTTAGTTTGAGAGATTATTTTGCTTGTAAATGTGCTGAAAGGTTATTTTTATTAATTTGGTGATAAGTCATTTATGAGTAGTTTGAAATTGAAGCAGGTCATGTCTGCGTCCGACTTGGACTGCACTAGTGCAATGCGCCCCACACAAGGGTAATACAGGGATCCTGTGATTGCTAGACCCAGAAATTTCGCTCCGAATTGCTACATCTTGGAGGAGGAATAGTATTTAAAGACGACAGGGATTTGAGCGGCAGCAGCGTGAGCAGTCATTCATCTCACCCTGCGCCCAGCTCACCAGTGGACAATACGTATGCAATAAGCTACCATACCAACCACACTTCACCAAGACCCAGTTCACAGTGGCACATATGGTAAGCTGATCAGTGTACAAACTGATCCGTGGAACAGATTTTTAAAGGCATCAGTTTACCACCTCTGACGCTCTGATCCCTTAGCGCACGGTCAGTGTGACGCATCCGTCACAGATCCAAACTTGCGGCCTGTCCACTGTATCATGAGGAATGGATCTGTTGGAAAAGACCAACGTGAACAGATCCATAGGTCAACATTGGATCTGTTAGGAACCGCTAACGGCCCATTGTGGGCCGGGCCTAATTGCCTACATTTCAGAAGACAAAAGTAGAGATCATGCAGTCCGTTTAAGAATCAGATTCTCACCTAAATGGAAGGTAAGTGCTATTTGCTGGGAGTAAAATTCTGTAGATTTCTTCTGGGTGTTTGTTCAAGTATACTATCTGTGGGGGAAAAAAAAAAAAAAAAGATCTGTTTACTGGATGAAAACATTAGCTTACTTCCACTAACTGTTGCTTTAATACAGGAATTGCTTTCTAATCAATGGAAAGATCAGACATGGTAATTGTACATGAAAAGCACATAAAGTGTCTTGTGGGCCTTTTTTTATTTTTTATTTTTCTAAAATTATGCAAATTTATGCAGTTTGGGCCATTTTCAAGCTGCATATATTTGCATAAAAATGTGCATAAATTTGTATAAAATCAAAACAATTTGCATATCTGTGATCATCCCTTGTTATCAACAGTGGATGATCACATGCCCCAGTTTACCAACACCTGGACCCCTTGGGTTGATCGTGCTGACAAATGTGGGTCTGTCTTATTTCATGTTCTTCTGAATAAATGTCAGGTTAGTTGCCTTGTGTCCATTTTGCGTATACCAATTTTGCACTACTATAATTTACAGCTAAGGGCATCTTGCCCTCCTGAACATGTACCTGCTCCATGATGGTTGATTTATATTGACATTGTGTATTCTCTGTTTCCTAGGTTCCTATTTTATCTAAGCCCACTGCATGTGGATATTGGATGCTTTTGTGGACTGTTCATTCTTTTTTCCATATGAATAAAAATTATTTGGAACTAAAATGTCCTAAAGTGACCCACAGACAAGCGCTATATGTTTAATAACGCTCGTCTCTTGTACACTTTACGGATTCTGGGCAGCCCCATTAGATGTGATGTTGTCATGTGTGCAAACCTACACCAAGCTTTCTAACTCGCTAAGGAGGCGATGGCCATTTTGGGAGAAGAGGGAATATTTCACCATGGACACAAAAGCAAAATATGGACTCGCTTCTCAAGAGAGGAAATGAAAACATTCATGGCTGCATCAAAATGTCTAATTTTGTACCAATTGTCAATATTTATACACACCTTCAAAGTCTGTGCAGCCACATCCCTGACTAAGGCTGGATTCACACTATACCAAATGAAACACTGATCCTGCAAAAACTGATCAGTTTCCCATTTAAAACGGATCAGTTTCTTACATTGTGCATCGGCAAGGGACTGAAATAGCTTCCAGGGTCTGGAACAAGCCCCAGAAGAGTAAAAAAAAAAAAAAATAAAAAAAAAAAAAAAAAAAAATCATAATCGTCGCCTCAAAAGTCCTTTAAGGCTACTTACACACCAAGACATTGCGATTTAGGGGACGTTATGGTCACATAACGTGCCCGTAACGCAACGCATGGTGGTGCGGGAGAGGACGGTAGAGTGAACCGCGTTAGGCGGCTCTATCCGCATAAGGTCTCCCAGGGTGGCGCTGATTGGCCGGCGGGACCACGTGATGCGGAGCGAGACACTCCGCATCACGTGGTCCCACCGGCCAATCAGCGTCCGCCAGTGCAGTGTATATTAAGTAGCCATGTGCACGGCTAGAACGCACAGCATGCTGCACTTTCACTACAACGTGCAGCGTTACATGTAATTCAACGTGGGCAGTGTGAACAGCCCACTTGTGTTACATTGCTGTGCGTTGGGGGAGCGTTACAGGCTGCACTAACGTGCAGCCTGTGTGGAAGCAGCCTAAAGCAAACCTGAACTGGGTATGCATTAAACCCCAAGATTCCCCCTGGAGAGGCCTAACCCTTATACCCCCGCTGGTGTTGCCTAAACCTAAGACCTCCCCTCCCCCGGTGGTGGAAATGCAAATCTTAACCGCAGAGTAAAAGCTGCGATTTGCGGCAAAAACTTTACATTTTGGCACCGGCAGGCGACTGATGGGGCGCATGGCGGCGGGCACTAATTTCCCTTTTCTTTTATTGTAGGCGCCTATGGCAGCTCCCTTTCATCCGTAAGGGTTCCTGTGCCCTTTTTATTAAAATATGCATACAGTCTACAGCACTGCATACTTGATTATGTATTGTAACGCATGATCTGCTGAGAAAGCACATGAGGTGTACCAAGTGAACCAATTAATGTTACCATGTTTTTTTTTCTTTGCACTGTTACACTAAGAAAATAAAAGGGAACCCAGTGGTCAGTGTACTTTCTGGAAGAATGCTTAGCAACCAAATTAGCCGGGTTGCTACAGGCTGCCTCACTGATTTATTCTGTGTGTCTATTGTAATTACTGTTCAGTCAAGTTTTAATCAGTCCAAAGAACTTACAGCGTAACTTCCCATTAGAAAGGCAGCGTTGGCTTGTTTTTTGGGGTCAAAGCTGGTGTAATGGACAATCTTCTTCTTCATTAAAGAAAAGGACTAAAATAGACAAAATAATCTTTTAAGAGAAGAGCTTAGAAGACAATTTGTTTAAAATCAGCAAGAAGGAACATACAAACAACTGATAGGATACAGAGCTTTAAAGTATGTAGCAGGGTATACATTTTGTACACCACATGAAATAACATAACTGAGAGGCAAACCTTGCACTGAAATAAAACTTCTCACAGGCTGTGAGCAAAGCACAAGAAACTGCCCTGATCAGTCCCATTTCTTCCCTGAAAAGTGTCAGTAGCACCTCCGGATAACCTGCTGTCTGCCCATCCTCTGACTTAAAGCACATCTATCCAAAGCCCCTATCCCACTTGTGTGCTGCGAGCAATCAAGGTGGTCACAGCAATGCATGGCACTTTCGTTGCTAGGAGATTCTCCCCGATATGGTTGCGATCCCATTCATTCATAACGAAATTGCATGCAACCATAAGCTAATACGCAACACATGGTTAGACATGGACAATGCAGTCTATATACTTCTGTGTTTGCAGATTGCATACATACACTGTAGTGTATGTGTGCTAGCAGTGTGCAAGTTAGGAAGGGGCGTAAGGTAAACATGAAATTATCATGCAGCATCCATTTACCTCAATGCTTTGTCTGTCCCTATCCTGGTGCAGATCCGGCAAGATGTGCTTTGCCTCAGGTTAAGTATCAAGTTAAAACACAACTCCAGACATTTTTCTTCTCTAAATGTTGAAAGAATGGCAAATAATGACTATTGTCAGGATTCCAATGCTGGAGACGATCGCTGACATAGGAAGTGGGCATGGATTTGAAGCATTCATGATCACCAACAAGCTGACATTGGGCATAAATCGAAAAAAAACTGTGCAGGGAAATTTGGATGTAGGGCGAAGCCAAAAGACAGCTCACCCTGCCTCTAGCTAAACGCCTACCCAAATAAAAAAACCTATTCCCCTACTGACAACCTAGCAGTTGCCCCCACCTCCCCATGTAATTTGGGCTCCAGCTATTGCTGGCACCCATATTACTCAGTGCCGCTATAACAGTAATTCAGCAGTGTTTAAAGCAATCTCAACAGATATTTTGGTGACCCAAATTGCCTCACAACTTTCTTTTTTCATTTAACTATATAAAAGTAGCTGGTTCAGGCTGCAAGAGCTTTTTAAAGCGGAACTGAAGAGTATTATAAAACAAACTGTTTCACTTACCTGGGGGTTCTGCAAGCCCCCAGCAGGATGGTCGTTCTCCTGCTGCCACTCTGTTTCTCGACTTAAAAGTCGAGGCCTGCGCAGCCCTGCCAAGTGTATCCTTTCTACGCATTTCCTATCTGAAATAGCGCTATATTGAGGACTGAACGCAAAGGATCCGCATGGCCAGAGCCACGCAGGCGCAGTAGCCCAGCGGCAAAACGGAAAGTAGCTAGCTGCGGGAGAACAGAGTATTGTGGAGAACCGGCGCGGGACAGGATGGCTGCTGGGGTCTTGGGGAAGCCCCAGGTAAGTGAAACTGTTTTAAAATGTACTTCAGTTCCGGTTTAAAGAGAACCCGAGGTGGTTTCTAAAAATGATATCCGCACACAGAGGCTGGGTCTGCTTATATTGCCCAGCCTCTGTTGCTATCTCAATCTCCCCCAAGTTCCCCCTGTGCTCTGCTATGTCCCCATAAGTCACAGCCACGCTGGCGACACGCAGCGTGTCGCAGCCGGCTGTGTTTACCTATGTAGTGTCGCTCTCGCCGCTCCCCCGCCTCCTGCATAGCTCCAGTCCCCGCCCGCGTTCCTTCCCTCCCCGCTGATTGGAGGGAAGGGACGCGGGCGGGGGCCGGAGCTATGCAGGAGGCGGGGAGTGGCGAGAGTGACACTACACTCTCGCTGCGTGTCGACATCGCGGCTGTGATGTATGAGGGCATAGCAGAGCACAGGGGGAACTTAGGGGGGGATTGCAACAGAGGCTGGGCAATATAAGCAGACCCAGCCTCTGTGTGCGAATATTTTTAGAAACCATCTTGGGTTCTCTTTAAGCGCTAGTGAAAAGCTCTTGCTAATGCAATGCTATTGGGGATTTTTTACAAAATCACATCACTCCAGTAAGTGCAAACACACATAACATTACATTAGCAAGAGCTTCAAAAATCACAAAAGCTTAGATAAGTGCTTGCAGTGTGAATTAGCCCATACAGTGGCCATTTACTGGTAGTAATCACTTCACCAATTCCAGTAGGTCTAATATATTTCCGTATTTCACTTGTAAATTCTACCCTAGGCTACAAAGCCAACCAAAAGTAAGGCAGGCCAGAACTGCTGGCAACAAAATGTGAAAAACCCCATAAAGTTATATTAGCTTTCCTGGCCTTATCTGTACACTCAAGAAAATAATTCTTAAGTGTGGTAAGTATTTTTGCAATTTGGCTCACAATTTAGGCTGCTTTAACTGGCAAGGGAAAGTTGCACGATCTATAAAAGTCTGCCAACTGAGACTATTCAATGCTCTGAATTAACTTTTCAGACCTAGGCAGAGAAGTATTCAGAATGGGTTTACATAATGGCACTTCAAATGTCAGAAGTATGACTGAAGTATCTCCAGCTTAGACAAGGGAACATATTTCACATTCCTATGCTGCTTACACCCCACACAGCCCATCAACAACAAGAACAGTCATGGTTCACAAACTGCAGCAAAACATGGCTGACATCTTCCAGTTTTAATATGCGTTGCCAAGTGACAAACAAAACCCACCTTCATTTTCTTGTTAAGCTTACAGCAGTATTTATACAGCATGGCGAGGTTAAGGGGTCCAAAATCCGCATAGAAGCTGCAAGAAAACATCATTATATGGTTACACAATGAACAAGGACTATGACAGAGCTCAGCAAAGTGAGAAAGTGACTAAGCTTTATTCCAATGTGCAGCTGCTTTGTCCCCACCATCCTACTTTTTTTTTATGGCCGCACATTAACATTACAAAAATAATTCTCTCGCCAACCTAAAGTACAACTCCAAGCAAAACTTTATTTATTTTACTTTTAGTTTTTGTATTGCTTACGGTTTCCACATCTGGACAGGTAGTGGGAGGCACTTTTTACCCTGACAGTAAGGGGGTAAATCTCTAATAGTAACAAAGGACACAATGGGCATGATTCACAAAACTTTTTCACAGGTTTTCCTCTGTTTTCACCTTCTCTATGTCAAAATTTTTAAGTTCCCAAAGAGCATAAATATAATTAAGGTAAGAAAAGGAATATGGGAATGAAGTTAATCAGGAACAACTTACTTTGAGTGATTATTTTCCTTGTAAAATGTGCTGAAAGGTTATTCTTATCAATTAGGTGATAAGTCATTTATGAGAAGTTTTGTGAATGGAGCCCAATGTATTTTTTCAATATATACATTTGGAGAAGAAGGAATCAATGATCATGTTTTCAGTGCTGTCCATTTCTTTCTGTCCACAGAATTCACATTAACTACAGAAAACAATGGAGTTCTCAAGAAGAAGTAAAGCTGAATTTCCCTAACAGGCAGCTGAAAAAGCAATGCTTAAAGCAAACATGGGAGGGTGCAGTAGCTGATGACACGCGCAAGCGTGGTAACATGGATCCAGTTGGGCTCAGATTTTTCTTCCCAAGCCTAATCAGTTCTGGGATACTGCTCTTTTGTGAGCCGAATGCTCTTTTGTGAGCAGTCAACAGGCCCTTGTCGACTGTATTGTGGGGGCCACATCGCTGGAACGGCCCAGTGGAGGACGACGAGGGAAACCTGGAGGACCCAGAGGCTTTGCCCTCCCCAGGGAAGTACTCCTTTGGGGCATTTTTTCCCCCTTCAGTCACACACTGCACCTGCATTGCTCCGACTTCATTCAACTATACTAAGTGGGATAATACTCAGCTGCATACAGAAATGCATGCTGTAGTGTGATGGCAAAACATTGGCACGCAGCACAGAGCGGTCTATAAAACTGATGTCCTTGCATATTGCCCACTAAGTTGCCTTTTAGTGTGCCCAGGCTCTGATCCAAAATATCTAAAACTAATGTAAATAAAGACAAGAGATTTGTCTTGGCTATAGATTAGGGTTTATTTAGATTTTGTGCATTTGTTTGAAAGATCCTCAAAAGATTCCATGCTGAAATCTGTTAAAGCTCTATGTGCAGTGTGTGTTGAAGGATTTGATCTCACTGATTAAATTCAGATCAGAGAGGGATCATATTGGGTGGCAATCTATGTATGCATAGCCATCTTTAAGTGTAGGGAAAAAATGTGCCTAGATACCACAGTAGAGGGAAGCTTCTGCATAATCCAGAGATTACCCCATCCCCCTCGCCTAAACCGGTCCAGCACTGGGACTTCCATAAACAAGCTCGAGAAGCGCAGGATGACTTGCTCAGGCTCGGGTTTTTCTGCCGAGTTACTCCATGCATGCTGCAGAACAGGCACCAGTTGTCCTGCGTCTGCACAGTGTGGCCATGCTCGTTCAAGGACAGGAGCATGACTACTAACTTCCATAGGGACACAGCACTTGATTGGTGGACTCAAGGATGATGTGGGAAGTCTCGAGGATCCAAAGGATTCCCTCTACCGAGGTAGGTATCTGACTTTAGATCGACCCCCCCCCCCCCCCCCCCCCAAAAAAAAAATACAGCAATACTTTAAAGGAAACCCGAGGTGAGAGACACATGGAGGCTGACTTTTTTTTTTTTAAATGCACATTGCCTGGCTGTCCTATCTGCCACTAATACTTTTAGCAATACACCCTGAACAAGCATGCAGATCAGAAGTTTCTTGACTGAAGTCTGACTGGATTAGCTGCATGTTTCAGGTGTGTGATTCAGACACTACTGCAGCTAAAGAGATTAGCAGGGTTGCCAGGCAACTAGGCCTGAACGATTTTAGGAAAAAACTGAATTGAGCGATTTCTGTCTGAAATTGCAATTTCGATTCGATGCATTGGTTTCCCTCTAATCAAGCTTTGTCCCCCCTCTTTGCCTAGTTGTTCCCTCCTTTGTGCTCCCCCCGTGTCTCTCTGTGCCTCCTCTATCCCCCAAGCTGTATCAGTTCTGGACATAGCTTCTAATGCACAGAATACTTCCTGTATGTTATGCGACATACAGGAACCCGGAGTTTTGCCAAGCACACTTCTTCAAACTTCCCCCATGTGAAAATGACGCGATCGCGATAATTGCCGCTTTGACGATTCCGAAATTGTGATCTTGGTGATCACGATTTCGATTTAAATTCGATTTATCTTTCAGGCCTACAGGCAACTCGTATTGTTTAAAAAGAAAAAAAAATAAGGCAGCCTTCATGTGTCTCTAACCTTAGGTTCCTTTTAAAAGCAAGCAAAAATTAAGCTAAAGCATGTTCCTTTCTCCTGCATCAAAACTACATGTGGAAAAAAGTCATTGCATGAGTTATAAAATCCACATGACAAGTAGAATTAGTAATACAAGCATAATGCACTGACAATCCAAATGCATCTGATAGGATTAACTCAAAGGAAAAACATGTAACTGGAAATCATCAGCATAAGGTTCAGGTCATGATCAATACAAACCACCGGACAACATCAGCAAATGAAGAAAACTGCATTACAGAAGCAAAATACACGGGCTAATATTAGCGTGATTTAATAAAAAAAAAAAAAAGACTAATCTCCAACTGAGGTATCAACTGGGGAGTAGCCATCAGCACATCACATAACAGTCTATTTCCACCAGATTTCTACAGTAATGGCATCAGGAATAGATCATGCCACTCTGATAGCCATGTACAATTTGACTTAGAACAGTAATAGAAATGTCCGTTCAATAAAAAAGTACCGCTGCACCAGATAAATTAACTACCCAAAACCCGTCAACCTTTTTTTCAGGCATAGTGCGGCAAACATTTTAAGCACACACCAATATATTTTTGTTTTCTTGTACATAATGCACTAAAACAGCAAAATTCTAGCCAGCAAGATGCTGGTCAGGGTTTTTCCTTAAACTATGCAATGTACATATATATTTGTATTTGAACAGGTTTGGGGGGGGAGGGGGGGGGGTTGGTCCACGTACGAGCTCAGTGCTTATATTTGGATTAATGCAGATTGTATAGTGGTGCACTCACTTTCATTAGTAATGTCCTGTGTTATACCAACATGGCAAAGAGCACAGTAGAGAACTGTTCTGCCCTCCATCCTCACCAGTGATCGCCTGCCTGCGCTGCCAGCTTGATACTGGGCCAGTCCAAACAGACAAAAAGTGCATTCGATTGGTTCTGAGCTCCAATGGCAGAGAGACCCAAAGAGGGGCAAGAGGACTTCAGCAACAGAGAGAAGACAAAGTGGTGGAAAATGACTGAAATGCAGAAATGGTAGCCATTATAGTTCCTCTCTAGCATGCTCCTCTGCCAGTTAAGCCTGGTACACAAATCCAATTTTCATTGTCCAATCATGGGCTAATATTACCACCTTCATGTAGTATGTAGTACGAGAGCGTACTTGCACAATTTGTTCATAGTATTCAATATCAGTTGGCTCATACTACATGGAGGTGGATATGTGTACCAACACTGAAAAAGATCATGGTTTGTGTAGAGGGAGGGGTGAAGGCACTCCACTGTGCTCTCTGACATTTCAGAGTTATGGTGACATCACTGGTGGCAGCGGGACTAGCTAATGGTGCTCATACATGGTACAATAAAAACGTTCGATTTTCCCCGTTTATTAGACCAAAACAATTGAATCAAAGTTTTTTTTTTTTTAAAATCAAGAAAAACTAAATTATCACTTTTTTTCTTTCAATAAAAATCTAATTGGACATGTTGGAAAAATCTTTATATTCGATCTAACAGAGTAATCGAACAAAATTAATTTAAAAAAAATGTGTACCATTTATGGGAATCATAAGAGGGATCTTTGGGAGAATGAGACACTGCCCACTGCTGGAAGAGGGAATGCTGACAGAGAGAAACTACAAACAGTGTGCTGGTGGAAGCCACGGCGGGGTCCCCTC